>NW_021635426.1:0-33622 GCF_004799145.2 Neltuma alba | reverse complement strand
TGTCTTTTCTTTTAGGCATCTTTAGACATCACATGAATGATGCCAGTACAATAATTTAGTGCCCCACAGGGGGCTCTCTCATGCTTCTCTTTTCCTGGGCCACACGGTGGTTATCTGTTATCGTTTCATTTATAAGACTCGATCGTTAATATAAAATTTAATAATTAACTAATTTAAATAGACTAAAAATATTAGTTAAACTAGTTAATATGATATATTTTTTTGGTTCAAATACTATAATTATCTTCTTTAATTTTCTCCCTCATTTTTCTGCTTCTTGATTATTATTAAGAAAATATTAATAGAGTTAATTTAGAAAAAATTAATAAACATGTGAAATAGGTCTTACGTATAGGACCAACATTAACTTCTCAATTAGAGCCTATATTATGAATAGGAGAAGTATTTTTTTTTTCTTTTTTGATTTAGGAAAAAGACATTTAAAGACCCTGAAAGTTGTTGAATTAAAATTTGGGTTCTCAAAATCACATAATTCCCACAAGAGACCAAAAATAAATTGGAATCATAAAATTCAAGCAAAAGTACTAAATAGCCTCATTTGTGGAAAAAAAGGGAGTAAAATCTCAACTTGAGACATGTTATCTCACAATCAGCCTTATTATTCTTAAGTCAGCTTTGAAAATAATGTCACTCTTGGCATTAAAAAATGTTTTTATAGAATTCCCAACTCTAGACTTATTATTTTATAATTAGAACTTGTTATTTTTAGTGAAGTATTGTCACGAGGATTATTTACAAATTGGGGTATTTTGATAATTTTGCATGAATTTTATCGTTTTAATTTTAGTCTTCATAGGGATTATGTTATTTTAAGAATATAAATTAGAATTTAACAATTTTCAGGGTCTTTAAATGTCATATTCTCTTATTTATAATAACCGGTATTAGAAAAGAAGAGGACATGGACGAGAGGAGCAAAGGCCATTGAAGACACTGGCCAAGTTTATTGAAGAGGAGTCCATAACTGTGAAGTTCTCTTCTTGGCACTTAATTACCACGTAGCCCTACATTTACAAGTTACTTTTAACATATTTGATCATAATTAAAAAAGATAAGAAATTATATTAGGATAAATATTCTGTTTTATTAAACACTTTTCCCAAAATAATTATGATTCTAACTCTTGAATTTAGATTTCATTAGATTGGTACTTATTTGTTTTGTATAAGTGTGTGTGCTTGGGTGAACTAGAGCTCTCTTTGGTACGAGACTAATGGTGAGGTGGGAAAATTTTAAAGAGTTCAATTTGAAACATAGAAGAAGTAGGGTTAAAAGAATTTAGTTAATTTTGCCTACTATTTTATTTTACATCTTTAATTAAAATTATATAACACTATTTCTCTCATTTTTGTACAGGGATATTGTGGGTGAGCTGATAGCCCCATATTGTTCACCAAAATTTTTTTTTATAACACTATCATTAATTCTGGTCCTTTTTACTGTATAAGTTTCTCACATACTAATGAGAGTATTAAATAGTTGCCCTTATTAAATAGGTAGTATATTTTCTCTGACTCATTTTCTCTCTTTTCACCATTATAAATATGGGCAAAATTGAAAAGGGTATAAGTAACAAATAAAAAGGACCAAAATCTTCCACTACGAGTGACAAATAATAAGGAATAGAGTGGTACTTCTCTAATTTTTCTTAAATCAAGTTCAATAAAATTTTTCATCCCTACCCTTTATTTTTCTTATACCAAACATAAGGTTAGAGTGGCTTACAAATTTTAATAGAATAGATAGTACAAAATTACTCATGAATTTTATTCAAAGTGTGTCAAGCACCATACGCTTTTTATAGTTTCAAAAATGCATATAAAAATATAAAATCAGAATAAAAATCACACAACTGGGCTTAATCAAGACGTTGGGAAACAAACATTCATTGTTTTGGTGAGGGCGTGTTATTTAAAATTGTTGGTAAAAATGCCGGGTTCAATTAACACGACGAGGGAGACGAGAATCCCCATGATGCTTGGCGGGTAAAAATCTACGCGTTTGTTGCGTTTGATCATATTTACATCAACTTTTTTATATCATTTTGGTTTTTATTATTTGTCACTTATAGTAGTTTTTTATATATTGAAATAGATAAAAATCTTTTACTTTTGCCCCTATTATTGAGAGTATTAAATACTTAGTATTTTCTTTTACTTATTCCCTCTCTCTCTTCACTTTTACTATAATTAATAGGAGCAGAATTGGAAATGAAGTATTAAAAGGTAGAAGTGACAAATACAAAGAATTAAAGTTTCTCCCTAAAAGTGACAAATAGTAAGAACGAGAGTGATATTTATTATGCTAAGTTTTTCAATCACATATGACCATACATTCTATTTTTAAAATATTAGCAATAACATTGAATTATAAATGGATATGAAACCAAAAAAAAAAAAGCACATGGCTATATATGATTGGAAAACTTGATATAATAGATGTAAGGAACTTGATCTAAATTTTTTCTTTGTGCATTTTACTTTTTCCAATATATACAATCCATTACAGACTAGCCAGCATCTCCATTTGGGTTAAATATTGGACGGTAATAATGAAAAACACTAGATTTATGTAATTTCTTCGTTTTAAGTCATCATAATCTTTTAAATATAATAACAAAATTTAAAATATACATATTCTTTATTTTATTTTATTCTATAAAAGTAAAGGAACAGTCATGCAAGAAAGATAGATACACTACTATACCAAAAATACATATAACAACACAATTTAATGGTGGTTATAAAGAAAAATGCTATGACAAAAAAAGCGGTAGTATTTTTGAAATTAAACCGAGTGACGATTCACTTTCCATGGCGATTATCTAATAACCGCCATGAAAAGTTATTTTAAAAAAGAATTCCACGGCGGTTATCTTAATAACCGCTGTGGAAAGTTTTAAACTTAACCCTATCATGTATTTTCGTTTTCACAATTTCATGGCTACATAGCATCGTGGTCCCTTTTTGTCCCATTATCCAAAGTGCATTTCTGGCAAATCCTCACCGTTTTTTGCCATGTTTGGTCCTCCATTCGCTATGTTATTATTCCGCAGTCTTTTGCCATTCATACTCACCTCTTTTCGCATTTTACTCGTCTCCCACTAAGCGAGTTTCCTCTTCATTCATTCTTTTTTTTTTTATTGTTTTGGATAGTTTGATAATAAAAATCTGTTATATATCAAATGGGTTGATTGGTTTTACATTTTGGATGTTTTGCATTGTTTATTCTGAGTATCTTATATGTTTGAGGGGTTGGTTGGCAACATTTAGAGCTAGAAAACTGCAATTACTTCCTATATACGGCATTAAAAACAAGTGTAAATGTTCAAATTTGATTAGTTTTTAATTTTGTAATTTTTAAATAATTTTTTGATATTTTATTTCGAAATTTTGTCAAATTTTTATAAAAAAAACTTTGAGAATTTACCAATAAATAATCTGTTAAGTGTTTTGGCCAATTTTTTATTTCTATTATGAACTTTGATTAATGATAAAGTGTTATTTAAAATTTCATGCAAATTGATATCATTTGTGTTTCCATTTTATATTCAGAAGTTTTAGTTTTAAAAGAGTATTTTTTATGTTTGGAGAGTTGGTTGGTGATATTTGAAATTAGGAAATTGAAATTACTTCCTATACACGGCGTTAGAAACATGTTTAAATCTTCAAAGTTGATTAGTTCTTAAGTTTATAATTTTTTGATATTTTATTTTGAATTTTTCTCAAATTTTTATAATAAACTTTGAGAATTTACCAATAAATAATTTGTTAAATGTTTTGACCAATTTTTTTAATTATGAATTTTGATTGATGATAAAGTATTGTTTAAAATTTCCTGACAAATAGATATCTTTTATGTTCCTGTTTTGGATTAAGAAGTTTTAGCTTTAAGAATCTTTACTCATTGAATTTTTTTGAAATTGTTGCTTTTGTTTTGTTAGTTATAGTTGTTTAAATTTATCTTGTATTTGTTTCTTATATTGTTGTTTAGTTGATTGATTGATTTGTCTGCTATTTAAATAATTTGGGATTTGTTATTTTTGAGAGAAAATTCTATCAAAATTTTATAAAATGAAAAAGACATTCCTTTTAATTTGTAATGAAGTATTGGTCAATTTTAATTTATTGACTAGTATTTTATTTATTTGAATATTTGAATTAAACAGTTAGAATTGAGCTTGACAATACAACTATACTCATTGATTTTGTATAATAGTAGATCATAATTGGATGAAAGTTAAGAGAATTAGCAAAGAACATAAAATGGGGTTGAAAGATTTCTTGAGTTTGTTCAAAGAAATGCCTCTAGTAAAAGAGATAGCTTGTATTGTTGTCCTTGTGTCAAATGCTTAAACAATAGTTGGAGGAGTATTTCTGAGATAAGAGAGCATCTTATTTATGATAGGATAAATTTAAGGTATACAAATTGGGTATGGCATGGTGAAAATAGAAAGACTATACTGTCTGGAAAGGAGAAGGTTGTGAAGAATGACTTTGGTGATAGAATTTGAATATATTCCGTCAAATGAGGTCAGAGTCCTTTGCACAGTTCTCTCTCACATATGGAAGTTTGTGTAGTGATACAAAGACGCTTTTGTACCTAGGGTGTGAAGATGATTACACAAGATTAACCACCGTGTTGAAGTTGATGAACTTAAAGGCAAGAAATAGTTGGACCAATGTTAGTTTCATAAAATTCCTTGAATTGTTAAGTGATATTCTTTTAAAAGGGAATTCACTTCCAAAAAGAATGCATGAGGCAAAGAAAACTTTGTGTCTGATAGGTTTGGGATATGAGAAGATACATGCGTGTCCTAATGACTACATATTGTTCAGAAATGAGTATGAAGGGTTGAATAAGTGCCTTAAATGTGACACTTCAAGATACAAAGTGAAGAAAGACAGTGGTAATTATGATGAGATGACCGAAGGTCCTCATTTGAAGGTATTGTGGTATCTTCCAATAATACCACAGTTTAAACTTTTATTTGATAATGCCATAGAAGCAAAGAACTTGAGATGATATTTTGCTAAGAAAATATGTGATGAAAAACTTCATCAACCCACAGATTCTCCTTAATGGAAAGCAATAGATAAAAAATTTACTCAATTCGGTAGTGAACCAAGAAACCTTCGACTAGGGCTCTGTATGGATGAGATTAATCTATATGGTAATCTTAGTAGCACAAACAATGTTTGGCCAGTTCTCCTCGTAATATATAACTTGCCTCTTTGGTTATGTATGAAAAGAAAGTATATCATGTTATCTTTGATGATCTTTGGGCCAATACAGTTGGAAAATGATATCGATGTGTATTTAGCATCTTTGATTGAGGAGTTGAAGAAATTATAGGAGGTAGAGCTGGGAATTTAGGCCTCTACAGGGTCGAAATTTTACAAATATCCCAATTTATTAAGCCCAACCCTTAAGCTGATAGGCTCAGGCTGGCCCGCGGGCTTTTGGCCCGTTTAAGAAAAAATATTATTATTTTTAATGTTTATCATATTTTTTATAAAAAAAACAACCAATGAAATAATTAATAAGACATAACTATAAATAAAATTAAGTTACAAATACAAAATATTATGATATCTAAATATCCATTAACATCTAAAACATTCATCAATAAAACAACATCCAAAAATTTTATAATAATACAAATGTATAATAGGAAAACACTATAATTAATTTTTTGAAACTTTATTATCATTATAATCAAGTGCTTTTTTTCGTAGCAAAAATATGAAGTTTTTTTTTCTTTGTAGGAATTTCATTTTTAAATTTCACAATCTGACTATTATTTTATTTTAGTTTGAGAAGCATTATTATTGAAACTCATAAATTTCTAATTTAAAATATAGAATCAAATCATAATTTATATAAGTATAAAAATAATCTTTTATCAAATATATATAGTTTTAAAAATATCAATACATATAATCTAAATCAAATCATTATTAAAATCCAAATTAACCTATTTTTTAAAATTTAATTGGACAAATAATTGTCTAAAACCAAATAAATTAAACCACTACGTGAAATTTAATTTCACAATGGTAATAATAACTAAGTATTTGAAATATCATTAACAATGTAAAAAAATTAATAATATGATAATTATACAAAAATTTCAAAAAAATAAAAGGGCCTAAACGGGCCGGCCCTTAGCTCTACAGGGTTGGCCCGTTTAGGCCTTCGACTCTATAGGACTAACCCTTTTAAGCCCATTTCTCATTTGAAGGAAAAATTTTCAAGCCCGACCCTCACAATTTTCAAGCCTAAATAGGTAGGCCTAACGAGCTTGGCCTGTTTTCCCGGTTTTAATGGAAAGAAGGTGTTGATGTGTTTAATACATATAAACAAGAGACATTCAACTTATGTGTCATGATCTTTACCATGATAAATGACTTTCCAGAATATGAAAATTTGTCAGGATATAGTGTTAAGGGGCATAAAGCATGTCTGATATGTGAAGAAGGCACTCACTACATGTAACTCAAACATAGAAGGAAGATGGTCTACCTTAGTTACAGAAGGTTTTTTAATCGGCACTACCTTTACCGTAGGTTGAAGAAAGCATTTAACAACTCACAAGAATATCAAATAGCTCCAATACCATTAACTGTAGAAGAAGTTTATCAATAGGTGGAGGGAGTTAATGTTATCTTCAGTAAAAAGAAGAAGAAGATTGCTGGTAAGAGAAATATATAGAAGAAAAGATTTATCTTTTTTTATCTTCGATATTGACGGAGTCTTGATATGAGGCATAGTCTAGATGTGATGCATGTGGAGAAAAACGTACGTGAGAGTCTTGTTGATACACTTTTACACATAAATGAAAATACTAAGGATGGAATCAATGCAAGACAAGATTTAGTCAAAATTGAAATAAGAAAACTCCTCCACCCATAAAAAAAAGAGAGAGGTTAAGAGGGCTTATTTGCATCTAGTTGTAAACACATTATCAAAAGAAGAGAAAATGAGTTTTTGTAGTGTTGTGAATGATATTAAGGTCCCACAAGGTTATTCTTCTAATTTGAGAAAGTTTGTTTCAATAAGATTTGAAGATAACGGGATGAAATCTCACGATTGTCATGTGTTGATGCAACAATTACTTTCAATTGCCATTTGAGGCATTATGAAAAATGATGTGAGAAGCACTGTTACAAAACTTCATATGTTTTTCAATACTATTTACAGCAAAGTCATTGATCCTGCTAAGTTAGATAAATTAGAAAATGAAGATTATGTGATCCTCTTCCAATTAAAAATGCACTTTTCTCCATCATTTTTTTGACATTATGGTCCATTTGATAGCTCACTTGTGTGAGAGATAAGACTTTGTGGCCTTGTGTGTTTAACGTAGATGTATCCATTTGAGAAATACATAAAAATCTTAAAAAGATACTATAAGAATCCTTATCAGCCCAAGGTATCAATTGTTGAGAGATATGTAGTTGAGGAGACACTTGAGTTTTGTAAACCATATCTTTATAGGATAAAGGCTGTTGGACGTTTTCAATCTCAAAATGATTAAGGGAGCAGCAAGGGAACACTGGGTGTCATAGTAAGGTCTATATCTCATGAAGTTGTAATGTAGGCACATCTATATATTTTAAACAACATGGATGAAGTTTTGTCTTACTGGGATGCTCACAAGAATATGCTGAAAAACATCAATCCAAGAAAGAACAATATGCAACTAGCTAATAAGCATAACAAGTTATTTGTAGAGTGGTTCAAGCAAAAGTATTAAAGGATGACAATCCTTCTGAGATAATACAAAGGCTAGCCACGGGGCCTCATTTTAAGGTTGTATGTTAGGGTGGATATGATATAAATGGTTATTCGTCTTACACAAAAGCCCAAAATGATAAGGGTACTATGCAGAATAGTTGGATGATGGTAGTAGCCGAAACTATGCATTTTGCTAGTTCAAAAGATGAAAACCAAACCTTGGCGTCCATGTTCTATTATAAAATAATAGAAGAGATATGGGAGGTTAGTTATACCAAGTTTAAAGTTTCCGTCTTCAAATGTAAGTGGGTTAATAGTAATGCTGTGCAAGTAGATAAATAATTTGGATTTAGTTTTGTTGACCTTAAAAGGGTTGGATATAAAAATGAGCCATTTATTTTAAAAGTCAAGTGAAACAAGTGTTTTATGTCATTGATCTAACAAAGAAAAGAATTGTCTATCGTGGTCCAAGGTAAGAGGCAAGCAGTTGGTAGAGATGACACTAACTAAAAGTTCAATCTTGACGAAACCCTACCTTTTACAGCTACTCGACCTAAAACAACTAAATTAGATTTGGTAGATGACGACTATGCTGTTAGGGATGATCATTGTGTGAAGGAATTTGGGAGGATAATCATTGTAAAGCCTAAATAAATTATTTGATGTTTCTTATTAAATTTCTTTGATATTTATCATTTATTATTTTTCTATTGTTTATTCATAATGTGATGTTTCTTATTAAATTTACTTGATGTTTTGTATTCTTACATTTGTTAGTCATTCTTTGAATAGAAAATGGACGGATCCAACCATCAAGGTACTGGTTAACAGGGTTCTAGTGATGACAACTCCTTTACTAGCAAGAAAAAGGGTAGAGGGCTGACCTGTATGAAAAAGTTAGCTTTGCGTAATGATACCACACAGGCCACGAGGATAACAGTATAGTTCGATGATGATTTGAAGGGAATAGGTCTTGAAGTGACTCGGTTTAACAGTTATGTGGGTTATCGAGCGCGCAGTAAAATTGGGATTGACATTCCTAATTGGAGGATGATAGACGAAAATGTGAAGGACAAGCTTTGAGAGGATATTTTAGTATATTATGATTCTTTTCTGTATCTGTTTTAATTATAATTGATTATTTACTTATAATTTTATTGTATTTTATTGTAACTTACATTTGATATTCCCACAACAGAGGGGATGAAACATCGTATATTAAAACAATTTGATGAACGGTGGAGAGATTTTAAATCCTTGCTTCCAAGGGAGTATCTCTGTGGAAAAAGAAAGGGAGAGCATCCTAAAGATTGATACTCTTTTATTAGTGGTGAGGTATGGGAGAGGTCTATCAAGCAACGGGAAGACCCTGCATTTCAGATTTGGTTTCTTCAAGTTTAGTTATTAATGAATTTATTTAACTAAACTAACTTTGTTGAATTTATTTCATTGTCATAGGCACTGAGTAGGAAGAATAAACAAATATCTGAGTTAAATGTGTACCGACATACCATGTCTCGTGGAGGGTACAACGAGTTGGAAAGAAGTATGATGGAGGAGCAGTTGTAGACTGCACAGATGGCTACTGTTTCAGACCCTATTGGAGTCATTCCACCCATCCAGCATGCTTCTCGCTAAGAAAAATGGAAGGCAATAAGGGTTAAAAAAGGTCAATATATCACTTTAGATGCTGTTGCTGAGAGGATTGTAAGTAATATCAAATATTATGCTTCATTAACTACTTTTTTAGTTATTTTAAATTGAATTTGTTGCTTTTATGTTATAGGATACACTTGAGGAGCATATCCTAAGATACATTCATTTCTCATGGACGGATGGATATCTTGGTGATTGCAATTGGAAAGGCTGTCCATCCTAATAGAGTTAGATAGGCCTCTAAAGGAATTGGTATTAAATAGTTTGTTGGCTCTGGTTCACAAAGAAGCACTGGTTCATCCTCTGCTAACACAGTATCTAAAGAGGAGCTTGACCAGCGATTACAAGAAGAAACAGAGAGAGTTCGAGCTCAACTAAGTTAAGAATATAAGGCAGAGATGCAAAAGATGTGTAAGGAGTTTGATGCTAAGTTTCAACAGACTATGATGATGATGGGCACAACTGAACTTTAAATGCCTCAAGTGTCTGAATTGTTACAGGTAATAATCACACATCTTCTAAAATCTTTTCAAGTTTAATTTCATCCATTTAAGTTTATTTAATATGCCTGAAGTAATTTCTTTCTATGTTTCAAGATTTACCTATGATTAAAAGTAGGAAGGGTAGTAATAATCAGACATAACAACTGACAATTTTTGATCCTGACCTTGCCCAAGGCAATGGATTGCCGTGTGCTCTCTATATGGACTTTGAAGGTTCATCTCATCATGTCGCTAGTGGTTGAGTATTCTTGGGTACAACATTCCATGACAAGAAAGTTCCGAAGGATTAAGTGAGGGTTGTGGATTCAAATCTAACATGTGATTTCACCATTGACAAGAAGGACCTTGTTCAGTTCCTCAACTTTGAAGAGCTGGATATAGTCTTCATGCAGCTGGCTATTTTGTAAGTTACAATATCATTTTTTTTTATTTCATGTTATACTTATGTTAGTGGCAGTCTCACCCAAGAGGGGGGTGAATTGGGTGAGTTATAAAAATCTTGCGTATTAAAACAGTAAGCTAAATAGAAACAGAGAGCGTGAGTTAGAATGATTTCACTGTAGAGAGTGGACACAAAGTTTATATTGGTTCGGTCTCAACCACCTGACCTACATTTAGTCCTCAAAACACCTCTGAGTATTTCACTACGCTCCAAGATTAGTCGGGCTCTTGGTATCGCGGTACAGCAATTGATTCGCTCAATCACTCCCCCTTACTATCCGTAAGATTACAAACCCACTCAAGAGTCCACACTCTTGAGTTTCACTCAGAAAGTAATTGAAGATGATAGATAAAGCTCTCTTACAAAGTAAATAAATGAGAATCACTGAAGCTCAGTATTATCAAGAACAGAGTATTGAATGCAACAGTAAATTATTAACAGAAGGTAGCTCGTGTATTTAATTCTTGCATTCAATGCTTCTTCATGCCTTTTATAGTTGAGAAAGTTTAATAACCGTTAGACAGAAGAGCTTCTAGCCATTGAGAGTTCGGTTGCGTGTTTTCTCAGTTGCAACGGTTCTCACCATTAATGCTTTTGACATGGTAGGTTACAAACTACTAAGCAACCATTGGATAACCGTTGAACTTTTCTTTGTAATCTGTAACAATACTTTAATCAAATAAGTTTTCCTTGCAGAGTAAGACTCAAGAACACAACTGAACAAATGAATATTGTTTTATTCAAAAATGGAATCAATTAGTAGTTGACAGTATTGAACACGAAATGAAAATCCTTGATTGAAGTCATGATTGATGACTGATTGATTGATCAAGTTATCGATCATTCAAAGTGAGAACTTTTAAAACTGGTAACTACATTTATCGATTAAGAGATGGATTAATCATTGATCGATCAAGTGATCGAAAAGTGAAAAGAATGACTTCAGAAAAACATGTAAAGAATAGTCTCAAGATCACTTTCTATTTTGAGATCCTTAAAATAGAGAATTAAGATAATCAAGAACGCCGAGAAAAGCTCGAAGAGAAATAATCAACGTATTTTGATAGTTACTGTAACTAGTTGAAATAAGTCAATGATCGGTCAAGTGATCGATAAATATTTGATCGATCATGTTATCGATAAAGCTAAGTGATAGAAATAGATTTCCAAGGAGTAATGATCGAGTATTTTATCGATAAATAGATGATGGATAAAGTGATCGATAAAAGATCAAGAAAAATATTCTAAGAGAAAAAATCAAGCTGTATAATTTATCGAATAGATGATCGATTAAGGATTGAGCAATCAGGTGATCGATAAAACAATATCTGAAAGATTTAATCCATAAAAACCAAGAAAGAATTTGATCAATCACGTTATGTGAAAAAGAAGGTTTTAGAAGATTGGATGATCGATAATTAGATTATCGATCAAGTGATCGAAAAATAACTTATCACAGTAAAACATTAGGATAATGATGATCGATCATTTGATTGATAAAGTATTGATCGATCAAGTGATTAATAAAAGGCTTTGACAGCAATCTTGAACAAAGAGATAAACAGGTAAGTTATGAAGCAAAGA
This sequence comes from Neltuma alba, assembly GCF_004799145.2. Lineage (NCBI taxonomy): Eukaryota > Viridiplantae > Streptophyta > Magnoliopsida > Fabales > Fabaceae > Neltuma > Neltuma alba. The sequence goes on along the minus strand of NW_021635426.1, from coordinate 21,676 downwards.
CAGAACAAGTTATCGAAAAACTATTGATCGATAAATAGTGATTAAGACAAAACATAAAGTGAGTAGAGGGCTTTACCATTTATCTGTCTTTTCATTGATGACTTAATTATCGATCATGTGATCAATAAATATTTACCAGACTTGTCCCATTATTTGACAGCTATTCGATCATTAAGTTATTGATCAACTGATCGATAATTTTCTGTAAACTTTTATACATAATTGAGTTAACAATGATCGATCAACACATTATCTATCAAGTTATCGATAATTCCTTGATCGATCAGGTAATCGATCAACACAGATTCTTTAATTTGTTATCATCAAAACTGTAATTCTAACAATTTATGCATGTCTTAATGTTTCTTATTTGAACAATAGACACTTTACCTGGGTCTGCCAAGATAGAGGACTTAAGGCACATATGGGTTTATGTGTCCTCAAAAGGTGCAAAAAGTAATAAATACTGTGGAAGTAAGGTTGATCTACATGATGACTACAAAACTCGAACGAAAAAGAAATTATATTTTGCACCTTATGTGGAAGGATAAGTATATTATTATATTTGAGACACATAAATTATATATACAGGATTATAATCAATATGCATGGTTTGTATTTTGCAGTTATTATTGGACCCACATTATTTTTCCCCTTGATAATAATGTCTACTAGTTCAATTCCCTTCGTGGAGGTCAACAAGACGAAACTAGAGATATCATTCACACATGAGTTTAGGCTTATATATTTATTACGTGGAAAGTTTACAAAAACATGCTTTAATATTTTTTTTTTCTAATTGCTGATAGGGCTTTCATAGTTTTAAAATTATGGCTAAGCAGAAAAATAAGCAACTAGCAACATAGATTCTCCCAAAAATGTTGTTTTGAGCTAAGTATATGTTTATAAATTTTTTAAATAATCAAAGTTAATGTTGATAAATTTTTTTAGATGATCAAAATTAGATATTCAATTTTATGTTTCATTTTGTTAGTACCATTGTCAACTCGGGAGTATTGAATGCGATATTATGTCATCCGCTATATGAATGACAATATTGAGACATGGGTTATTAGGAAGTTAGACGAGGTAAATATAAGTTACATTGTAATTTTTTAATTCTTTTCACATTTTTGATCAAGTTAACTAATGACTATATTATTTTTAATTTACAAGCATTTCAAGATAATGTGCCACATGAAATCGAGGAAATCAACATAACGATGGATACTTTGTCAACAATATTGCTTGAGAATTTTGAAAATATGAAACAGTTAAGTAATTCACATTTAAGTTTATTGTTTAATTATTAACTAGTTAAGTTGTTGATTATTAGGTGTAGTTGATTGAATAAGAATTGGATGTTAGTATTAAGATTGAATTTACGTCTTGAATTGTTTTGGCATTTTTTTGCTATGCCAGTTGGAATTGGTTTGTAAATTGCAGCAAGGTCATATAGAAAATTCAGCACAGTATGTAAAAAAAATTCACAAACATTTCGTGGCAGTTATTTGGATAATCACTGTGAAATGAGTTTTTAACAGTGGTTAAATACTATAACCATCGTTGAAAACAAACCTTTCACGGTGGTTTGTTTCATAAAACTGTAGTGAAAAGTTAACTTTCCATAGCGGTTTTCACAGTGGTTTTTATATAAACCGCCGTGAAAAGTTTTTTTTCACTATAGTTATAAATCGCTTTGAAATTTTCTCTTTACAATGTTAACAGAATTCACTGTGGCTCCAAAACCACCATAGAAAGCCCATTTTAACCACTGTTAAATGGCTTTTTTCGAGTAGTGATACCATCCAGTTGGTTCCCAAAATATCTAAAAGAACTTAATAGATGCCATATCATATCATTGCTATTGCAGCTAGGATTTTTTGTATCAGTCACAAACTAATTTACCTACTTCTCCTGTTCTTAATATAAAAGCTAATTAGAGAGTTAATATTGGCACTACTACAGAAAAAGCTAACTGTAGCACTTATTTTTTCACTTTTGTAGTATTTTCAAAATGCTACATTGAAACCTGCTATGAAAGATGTTGGGAATAAGTTGTAGCGCTTCTAAAAGGACTACAAATTTTTTTTTTTAAATTTTTTTTAAAATAGTAACTTTCTATAGTGCTTTCTTAGGAAGTTCACTTCTTATAGCCCTTTCTCAGGAAAGCGCTACAGAACATGTAAGCACTATATCAAGTTATCATTTCTGTAGCACTTTGTTAAGGAAGTGCTACATAAGTATTTTTTGTTTTAAAAAATTGATTGATATTCTGTAGCACTTTTTTAATGAAATGCTACAGAATATATAATTGTCTTAAAAAAATTCTATATAATTTCCAAAACCACATTTACAAAAACTTTACATAGAAATTTCTCAACTGCCAGCAAAATTCAGAGATCAAATACATACAATATAATTATCAGAACAACATAGCTAATTAATTAGCAAACTTAGATCACTACTATGTATATTGACAGCAGTTGTAAACAAGATCAATATAATTCTAATTCTACAATATAATAAATACATCTAACAGTGATGGTTACACTTACTAGTATTATATTTTTATTTAGTTCTCAACTAAAGGTGAAACATAGAAGAGAAGCTATAAAAACAATGCGCTCATATAAAGTATTGTTGGAACACATATATCTACACTACTCTTCAATTAATGACTTCATTTACTTGGTTGTTAGTGTACTTTGCGTAATGTGCATCTGCATAATAATGCGCAATAATTTACACAGCCAACTAAAATCGCTAAAAATTAACTATTAGACAATAATTAAAGTTAATAAACAATATAAAGTTAAACTAATTAAAACTACTTACATTATTAAGAATAAAAGTTTGATCATGAGTAATAATATCCTTCATGAATCTCATAATATAGTAACCACAATAATTATTATTGGGTTGGAAAGCACACTACAGCAATATCATCAAATAGTTAAATCAATTTATGAATGCAAGTGGTTTATTTTCAAAACTTGAGTAAATTTAAATAGATAACTTAATCTCTTTCCACACGTAGCTTTTTGCGGTGTCTGGGGCTTTATTATAACCCGATGATGCAGAATCTCGATAGCCAATCAACGCACTAACAAAATAAAGTTGAAAGTAAATTGGTTCTTCAATCATACAAATATACACAGACGTGCATGGGCATCTAGTGGAAGTTTCCCAGGTTCAAGCCATCTCTTTTAACTAATAGTATCTAATCAACTAATTAATCCAGCACAACTCAATGATTTTCCACAACTGAAAACAAAACAAAAATCATATTTGCCAACATATATCAAATCTAAAATAAAAAGCATTAAAAGCCAACAAATTAAATATTGTGACATTACTTCTTTAATTATTCTTCTTGTTGTCTCATATCTTTATACCATTTTAACTTGCATATCTCACAATATCATATTACAAAACTATGTAAATAGTTGTTTAAATAATGTTCTTTACCTTAATAAAATTTAATAGTATAACAACTTAAAAATTTCAGGTCCTAAAACTTCTTTTTAACTAATGGTACTTAATTAAATAATTCATATGGCATATGCCATCAATTTCTCACAGCCCATAACAATAAAGATCATATTTGCCAACATATTATTCCACCTAAAATAGAAAATAAAAAATTATAACTATCACACATTTCCACATGTAACTGATAATAATTAATCATATCTCATTAATTTTCTGACATACTTCAAGTTTTCACCAATGAATAATTTTACAAAATCTAACCAACTAAAATAAAAAATATTAAGCAAGTTAAAATATTTATTACTAACAAACTTAAATTTGTAAGCTTTTAAAATAAAATTAGCTTAAAAAAATAAAAATACTTACAATGTATTGTAGATTGAACTAAACTATATTGAGTTCTGTGCAAAAATAAATAAATAAAGTAAAAAGAGAGTGTGGGAGGGAAAGAGGGGTCAGGACAAAGGGAATAAAAATCTACAATGCATTGTAGATTGAGTAGAACTACATTGAATACCCTGTAAAAAAAATAAATAAATAAAGTAAAAAGAGATTGGGGATGGAGAAGAGGGGTGAGGACAAAAAAAAAATAGAAATAGGGATTGGGAAAGGTGGGTACAAGAAGGGGGTGTGGAGGGAAAGTTGGAATATGGACAAGGAAAGGGGAGTTGGGAAGGGAAAGTTGGAATAGGGATAAGGAAGGGGGAGTTGGGAAGGGAAAAGGGCGGGGACTGTGGGTAGGGACGGGAAGGAGGTAGGAATGAGGAAGGAAAAATGATATGGGGACAGAAAAAGGGTAGGAATAAGAACGGGGAAAATGGGATGAGGACCGTGGGTGGAGACAAAAGAATGAGGTGAGAATAATGGGTATGAAAAGTAGAAGTGGAAAGGGAAAATGGGAGGTACAAACAGAGTGGTGAGGACGCTTGGTGAAAAGGAAAAGGTGAGTGTGGAGATAGGAGGGAGTTGTGGAGAAATGGAAAACAAGAAAAAATGGTGAAGACGAGCAGTGGGAGTAGTGAGGTATGACGGTGTGGGGAAAAAAAGAGGAAAAATAAAAAAAAGAGAGAAATAAAAAAAAATTATGTCACGTGCTATAGCGTTTATAGCAAGTGGCATCTCTTGTAGTGTTTTTTTAACCAATGCTACAGGAGATATTTATTTTTTAAAAAAATGCTTTTGTAGTGTTTTTTTGAGAAAGGGCTACAAGAAGCATCATACTAGCTGTATCACTTTTTTAGAAAAATGCTAAAGAATATGCTTTTTTAATAAATTAATGAGTATTAGTTGTAACAGTTTGTTAATTAAATGCCACAAAACAGGCACTACAAATCAAATATTTTTGTAGTAGCGTGGTCCTATATGTAAGACCTATTTCACATACATGTTTATCAAATTGTTTTCTAAACTAACTTTGTTGATATTCCTCCAACAATAATTATGTAGGGGAGAGAAGGAGAAAATTAAGGAAGATACTCAAGGTATTTTACAAAAAGCACATCATATTAACTAATTTGGCTGTCATTTTTAATCTACTCAAATTAATTAATTAGTTCTTATATTAAGTATCAAATGAGTAACATCTAAACTGATATAACCTATGGTGTTAAACAGAACTAATAGAAGTGTTTTCGAGAGAGCATTATATATGTTGATATTATACAGAGCTAACATTACATATATTGATATTATCACAGATGCTCTCGTGGGCCAAATCAATGACGCATCAAATACGACAGAATTCACATCTACAACATATTTCATGGGCTCCGCGACGTACGTAACATCATTTTGCGTGTGTGTGTGTGTGTGTGTGTGTGTCACATGCACGTGTTCTCCCACGGAAAGGTCATAAAACGAAAAGGTGTGTGTGCATTGATTAAGACCTGCAAAGCAGTACACACCACCTAGGTCTTTGTATATCTGCTTGGTTCTTGGATAAGAAGTTGTGAAACCTCACGCCATTAATTAAAGATATCACAATTGGTTGGCCAAAAAATTAAATAAGGTGTCTGTTTCTGTCGCATAATGACGTGGCTTTAATTGTCACTAACTTAATTGTTGTCGCCATTTAATTTGATAAGTTAAAATTATTATTTGTTAAGTTGATGTGGTCATTTTGTTTTTTATTAGATTTTAAATTCAGTGATGTAGGCAATTTTGCTAATTACTATAAAATTTAATTCCAAATTAATTGATAAGGACTTCACAGCAATTAAGTCATTTCAGGGTCTAAATTATTGGGATTCGCATATTTGGATGGTAATATAATTTTTGTATGTTTTTCCCTTATAAATATTCTCATCATACTTACACCATGAACCCAAAGCAAAGAAGCTAACATTCCCATCATCCTCCCTCCGTAGTTCATTAAGCTTTTTTTGGTTGGCACATAAAATGGCCAAACCATTTTCACCAACTATAGAGTTCACTGTGAGGAGGTGCCAACCAGAGCTGGTGGCTCCGGCCAAGCCTACCCCTCATGTGGTTAAGTTACTCTCTGACATAGATGACCAAGCATCTCTAAGATTTCAAATTCCATTATTCTTCTTTTATCCTCACAAGCCTTCCATGGCAAGAAAGGACCCTGCTAAGCTTATAAAAAAAGCACTCGCTAAAACCCTAGTCTTTTACTATCCTTTTGCAGGTCGACTTAGGGAAGGGCCTGGTCGCAAACTTATGGTAGATTGTAATGAAGAAGGAGTCATTTTCATTGAAGCTGATGCAGATGTTTCTCTTCACCAATTTGGTGACCCTCTTAAACCTCCATTCCCTTGCTTTGAAGAGCTTCTTTATAATGTCCCTGGTTCAGAAGGAGTCACTAATTGTCCCCTCTTACTCATACAGGTTTACTCATATACTTTTTCTCTCATTAATTTGAATGTTCACAGCCGTCAAGCATTCAGACGTTATTTAAAGTTCCAAACTCTACGGTTTTTAACAATCATATCATAAAAAGGATAGTGTTCGCCTTAAATTACTCCGACATGTGTTAATGTTGCTTATTGTTTTACATTTAATTAAGGTTACACGTCTGAAGTGTGGTGGATTCATTTTCGCTCTTCGCTTAAACCACACTATGAGTGATGGTGCTGGTCTTGTTCAGTTCCTCAAGGCTTTAGCTGAGATAGCACAAGGTGCTTGTGAACCTTCAATCCCTCCAGTTTGGCGCAGAGAGTTACTAATTGCGAGGGACCTACCTCGTATTACATGCAGCCATACCGAGTACGATGAAGTGCCAAATGATGACGATGATGAAACAAGAAACGAAGACATGGTCTACGATTCTTTCTTCTTTGGTCCTAACCAGTTAAAAGCCATTCATCGATTGTTCCCTCATCACCAACATCATCAAAACTCTACCTTTGAAGTACTCACAGCATTCATATGGCGTTGTCGCACCATAGCTTTACGGCTCGAACCACACAAGGAGGTTCGTTTCATGGCCACTAGAAATGTAAGGGGTATACAGTCGAACCCTCCATTGCTACCATCGGGTTATTACGGCAACGGTTTCGTGTTCCCGGCCGTCGTCACCACCGCCGGAAAACTCTGCAGAAACTCATTTGGGTATGCTTTAGAGCTGGTCAAGAAATCAAAAGCTATGGCAACAGTAGAGTACATACAATCTGCAGCAGATCTCATGGTGATTAAAGGACGGCCTAGTCTTACTCCCTTAAGGGCTTGGGCTGTGTCTGATGTAACCCGTGCTGGTTTTGAAGACGTTGATTTTGGTTGGGGTAAGGCAATATATGGTGGACCAGCAATGCCTGGTGCTGGAGACTTCCTTGGAGCAAGCTTCTTTGTTCCACATAAGAATGCAAAAGGAGAAGAAGGCATTGTCGTACCAATTTTCTTGCCACGCAAATCTATGATGATATTTATGAAAGAGTTAGAGAACAACATGATAATTAGCAAACTATGATAACTAGCCAGAGATCGTGCTTTGTGATTCACCTGAAGTTTGTGTGTACGCATGTATAAGCGTTCATAAATATGAACTTATGGACATATAGGAGGCAAATCGTTTGGGTGAATATACTATTGCTAGTGTCTACATTTTCTCATTTCACGAAGAAGCTGTTTTCAGAGAACCTATTAGGCCGCTTTTTGAGAGGACAACATATGAGCTGGCTCGAGTGTTCTAATGGTCTTAGATCCTAGTCCTTGCATTTCTAGTTAGTCAACAGTGCAGTTCGTATAATTAAGATGCGTACCATGTGTTTGATATGTTGCTCCCGTGACTTTTTCTGTCTTGTTCACTGAAAAAGTATTGATATTCTGTTTCAGCTATGAAGTAGGAATTATAAAATTAAAAACACTCGTATTCATATTTTCAAATTAAAATTCATGGATCTTAGTACATCATTCATTCCTTCCATATTATGAATTGGTTTGGTTTGCACAATGACAAGCACAAGGGTTTTTCATATGCTTTCACTTGCTAATATCACGCAGTACAAAGGATTTTGATGGATGGTTGCAAGGATTGATTGATTGATGATGTTCAAGAAAAGCTTGCAATGAGAAATAACCATTTTGCTACAAGTTTGCTTCTCCAAAACTATAAAACGTTGTAAATCCAAAACTATAAAATGTTGTAAACAAGAGGCTGAGTAGGAGAAAGAAGACATTGGTACGATGACCATTCTGGACATCACAACCTCGCTTTGTCTTTACTTTCGACCTCATTCTTAAGGACACCATGTGTTCAACGTTGGATCATTTTGTAAAATCTCATGACAGTCTTTTAGTTAAAGATGGAAGAGTCATTATTACTGAAGCTTCTTCTTATGTATAGCGATTTGAACATCAACTTATTATTAGAAGGGCAAAGATCTACTTATAAACGATGCTTTGTGTTTTGGGATTGCCAAAGACGGAATTTACTTATGCATTTAATTATTTCAAAACTTCTTGGGTCACTTGTATTTTCATTTCCTGAAATGGGTTGGATCTCTCTATATGGCTAGTTCTTGCTTGGGTCATAGAGAAAAGTGGATGTCCTAGAGCTACATATGTGTTCTGCGCTCGGCCCAACATGTGTCCAAGCCTCGAGACAGTTAATGGATTTTCAATGTCGGCTTGCATTCTAGTTGTCATTATGTCAATGTCTCTCTATCTTTCCATGTCAAGGTGGCAACGACTACTTAAGCTTTTGAAAGCTACTTGGTTCTATTTTGTTGATCAGCACAGTCAAAATATGCATTCTTGGATCAGGAGGACAAGGTTGATTTTAATGGGACGTAATTCTTAATGTCATGAAAGGGTCTAATTACACTATGGCATAGGTGGTAATGTAGGTTGAATTTGCAGGTTCAACTTGTTAAAAAATGACGTGTTGAGTTGATAAAATGTGAGCTTGTTTTGAGGCAAATCTTTTTTAGCCCATATTCGCCAACTCACAATTCGTCATGAGCTAACCTTTTTTTTTTAAAAAAATTTTGGAAGTTTTTATTTTAATTTTAATAAGAAATTTTTTTATCATTTTCACTTAATTTAAATATAGTTTTGCACTTTGTTAAGGGTAGGGGTGGAAACAGGCCAGGCGGCTTGTCAGGGGCCTATGGCCTGGCCTGCATTTGGCCTGGCCTGGCTTGGCCTGTTTCCCAAAAATGATAGACTCAGGCCTGTTTAGTTAAACAGGCTAGGCTTAGGCTTTTTAAAAAGCCTGTTAAGCCTGTTAGGCCAGACTGGGCCTGTTAAGAATTTATAATTATAATATATAAAAAATTAATTAATGCTATTATTGTTAATGTGTTTTTTAATTTATTTTTTAATTTTAATATATAGTTAATAGCTTAATCTTTTCTTAGATTTTGAAGTTTAGATGACAAGTGAAGATAAAAATATAATTTAAAATAATAATATTAATAAATAATGTGATTTTTAAATCTTAAAAATATAAAAAAAATAGGAAAGAAAAATTTTGTTTCAAGAATGATAAATTAACTAACTTACGTATTATGTTAATTTAAGTATGATATCCTCTTTATTCATTATAAAATTATTATTTTTTCCTCTTTATTTATTTGTTTAATTTTAATTTTTTGTGTGTACTTAAACGTAGTCTTATTCCAAATTTTAACATATAATTACAATTAGTTTTCAATAACATTCTTATAAATTATAATTAAGATTTAAAATAGTAGGTATGATACTAAAATTTAAATAAAAGACAAGACTAAAAATTTAATTATTATGTACGTTTTTTTAATCTTAGCTTTTTTAAAAAATAATTATTATAATTTGAATTTTTTAAAAATACAGGCCTTTTAACAAGCTTCAGGCCAGGCCAAGCCTTTACACAAGCCAGGCTCAGGCTGAAAAATAAGCCTGTAACAGGCCACAGGCCAGGCTCAGGCCAATAGGCTCCAAAACAGGCCTGGCCTGTTAAGAGCAAGGCCTGGCCTGTTTCCACCCTTAGTTAGGGGCTTTGATTCTATATTTGATTTCTTTTTTTAAAAATTATTTTATCATTTCTATATTAATAAAATAAATATTAAAAATAGATTATATGTTTATATGATTTGTAAGTCTTGAGATTGATTAATTATATAATTATGTAAAAATATAAAAATAAGTAGAATTTAATATTTAGAAAATTTTAAAATATATGTGTAAAAAATAGAAATGTGGATCGATTGAATATCAATCCGCCAGGAGGTAGGTCTTCTAAGCCCAACTTGCATGGACTTCAACCAGTGGCAGGCTGGCCGATAAGTAGTGACCCAACCTGCATTGATCATGTTAATGGGCCACCAATAAGTACGGATGGTGACTTTGATCACATTAATGGGCCAAGAGATGAAAGAATTGGGGCCTGGGAGGTGTCGAGGATTTTGTGAATTCGGTTTCCTCTCTGCCTCATATTCTTCCCTTCACGTCCCTGTGGCTGCCATTCGATTCCCTCTGACTATTCTCTTTTATCTGATTCAATTTCGGTTCTGTTTCAGATTAGTTTTTGTTCTTTCAGATAAGGCCACAAGCATGGTTCAAAAAACCGGACCGGACCGGACCAGCTGGTTCAGACCGGAAACCGGTGAACCGGCCAGTTGTCCGGTCTAGTTCACCTCTTAAACCAAGGGAAGACTAGCCCAGTATAACTCGGCCTGAACTGGAGAAACCCGGTGAAAACCGGACTAAACCGTTGGTTTGATGGGTCTCTCCGGGTTGCTTATATTTTTCCTAGCAACCAAAAAAAAAAAGAGATGAGGAAGAAGAGCGGGAGAGGAGGAGGATGGAGGACCGAGACAAGGGGAGGAAAGAAGACCGTCACTGGTGCTCTGCCGTATTTATTCTGTCATCGTTGTTCTCTTTTGCTAAGAGCCGCTCGCATCTACGTAGGAAGAATGAAGAAACCATGGAAGCTATCAGAAAAAATGGGTTAGACCGTCACACACATAAATGAAGATGAAGAGGGACGCTGCTGGAAATCAGAAAGTCAAGACAGGAAGAGAAGTCTGTCACTGTGCTCCCACACTTTAGAGTGTTAAACACTCAACCTATAAAGTAAGAGAGAGAGAGTAAAAAAGAACAAGAAAAGAAATAGAAAATATAAGAGTGGTCACATGACATGAAGGAAATTTTTAAAAAAATGAAAAGAAGAAAGAATTTATATACATAAAGAGCATAGTTTAAATAAGATTAGATATTTTTTCTCATATTTAAATATAAATACTTTATACATTTGAACTAAATTATTATTTTAATAATTACCGGTTTGATTCCGATTTGACCACGACTTGACTCAATAACCCTTGAACCACTATCTTAACCGGTTCAGTGTCCGGTCCAGTTTTTTGAACATTGGCCACAAGTGTCCCAACCAATGCGTTCAAATAATAAGATTCCAATATAATATTTATATGATTTTGAAGAGGGCTAAGCCCAAAGATATAGAAACAGGAAAAAAAAAACCAACAAAACTTAAAAGTGTTGGGCTGTATGCAATCCAATGGAATAAGCCCAATCATAATTAGATCCACAGGTCCAGTATCCAGTATGGGGGGGGGGAAGAAACTAAAACGGGATGTCCCGGTCCTATCCTGTCCTGACTAGGACTGGGATAATATTGGGACGGGATGCAGGATAGAAATCCCTTCCCATCTTTATTCATCGGGATGAGTAGCTTGTCCCAGTCCTTATTTTGATATATGTTTTTGCTATTTGCAAGTCAACTATTATAAAAAAAAATTGTTAAAGTATTATAAGAAATATTGATTTAGGATTTTGCAGTTTTCACCATCTACATTTGTCATTATTCCTTAGCTTATATGCATTGAAATTAATTAACTAAAAAGATGACTCCTTCTTTGGTAGTTGATTTAAGTTAATCTTATCTTATGGACTCACTTGTATCTTCCACAAGTTCACTTGACAAACATACGTTTTTATTTATTTATTTAGAAAAGTATATTTAAAAAGAACACACACATGCTCATTTCCTTCCGACATATTCAATACCAACGGGATCAGATAACTGACAGGTCAATCTCTCACAACGTAGCAAATTAAGATTCAAAATTTGTTGAGAGAGATATTTATATTTAGTGTCCGATAGTATCTCGAACAGAATTACCTCTAATAGAAAAATACCTATACCTAAAAAAGAAAAATATTACCGCAAATACTCTCTTTGGGCCCAAGCAATAATAACATCGAATTCACAACTACATGTTACATTAACGCCTAGAGGCACTACAAAAAAACAAGGTATTAGCGATGGAATAAAATTCCGTCGCTAATCCTTCACAAATTCCGTCACAAAAATTAGCAACAGAATTTAGTGACGGAAAATTTTTGTCGCTAAATTAGTAAAGGATTAGTGACGGAATCTTATTCGGTCACTAACTTCTATCACAAGTCCGTCACTAATTTCATCTTAAATGATTAGTGACGAAAAAATTCCGTCACTAATTTCTATCACCAATCCGTCACTAACTCTCATTCCGTGACAGAAATTAGTGACGGAACTTTTCCGTCACTAATTTCTGTCGCAATTCCATCACTAATCTGTGACCAAAAAAATATAATATAAATATATAACAATTATTTTTTAAACTTATTATTAAAATAAAAATATAATATATCATAATTTTTAAATAATATATTATATAAAAATTAAAAATACAAATATTATAAAAGAAAATAAAAATAAAAATATATAATATACTTATTATTTTGTTAAATATTTGAATTAAAATATAAATTATTAGAAATTTTTTACTAAAATATAAAATTAAATTCAAATAAATCATAATATATTAAATTATATAATATATATTAAATTATGTATATAATATTTATTATATATATATTTGTATTTGTTACTAGAAATATTATATATATATATATATATATTTGTAAAAGAATTTCATAGGTGCTTCTCATATCAACTGGCAAAAGCATCAGCACACACGCAGGAGGTCTCAGATTCAAACTAGTTTGTGACGTGGCGATAACGTGGATAAGGCGATGATGTAGTAGCTTATAATGATAGGCATGTGGTGATGACGTGGCAGCTCCTAATGATGGACACATGGTGATGACGTGGACGCTATGATGACATGGCTACATGGGAGAGAGGAAGAGTTAAGGTGGCATTTAATGATGGACATGTGGCGATGACATAAATGAAGAGATGATGTGCCAACATGGGAGAGAGAGGAGTTGGTGAGGTGGCAGCCATTGATGACGTGGCGGCTTATAGTGATGGACATGTGGCGATAATGTTGTATTTTAAATTTACAAAATAAAAAAATTTAGTGATGGATTAGTAACAGAAATTTTCGTCACCAATTTGTGACGGAATTTTTCGTCACAAATCCATTATTATTTTGTGACAGAATTTTTATGGGATATTCGTTACTAATTAGCTACGGATTAGTGACAGAAAATTTTCGTCACTAATTTTTGTCGCTGATCCGTCAATTAGTGTTGCTAATTAGCGACAGAAGTTTGAATTCCGTCACTAATTATTTAGTAACGGTGGAATTAGTGACCAAAAAAATACTGTCACTAATTCCGTCGCTAAATGAATTTTGTCACTAATTTGTTGTTAATTCGTCATTAAATTCTATTGCTAATTTGATGTTTTTTTTGTGGTGACGTAATACCATATAGTATACCTCATGGGTTGCTTTACGTCGATAAAGATCTCACCATCATGTGAGTTACAAGCGAACAATTGATTTGGCCAAAAACAAAATAAAAATGCATATGTTTTTGTTGCATAATGACGCGGCCTCTGTAACTGAAAAGGGCTTTGATGGCAAACAAAGAGAAAAACTACAAAAACACGAGAATGTAATTGACTAATTTGGTTATCTCATTATGGATAATGAATAGGGGGAAAGGCATCTCGAAATATGAGAACTCTAAAATGATTGGTTGAAATGGCTTAATTCCCATGAAGTACTTGGAAATTATTTTGAAATTAATTAAATTTTTGTGAAATGACCTAATTGTCCTTGTTAAAATTAATTCACTATATGTCTTAGTTGTTGGCTAGGTTTGAACTTGGATTCTAGAGTTGCATGAGCACATTGCATGCCCCATCAAGGCAAGAGGCATTGGACAGTTAAACTAAACAAGCATTGTCATTTTGTTTCTCATAAGCACTTAAAAAAAGTATTTTTAGTTAAAATTCTGTTAACGTATTTATCTTCTGAAAAGTTAATCCAAACACCATTTAGTCATTTTAGGGTTTAAATTGGGATTTGCTTATTTGGGTGGCAATATAATGTTTGTGTCTTTCCCTTATAAATATTGCCGCCTGGCTTCCATCGTGAACCCAAAGCATAGCAGCTAACATCCTGATCATCCTCCTTTCAGTTCTATGTTTGGTAACATAAATGGCCAAACCATTTTCACCAAAAATAGAGTTCACTGTGAGGAAGTGCCAACCAGAACTGGTGGCTCCGGCCAAGCCTACACCTCGCGTGGTTAAGCTACTCTCTGACATAGATGAGTAAGAGCATCTAAGATGTCAAATTCCATTATTCTTCTTTTATCCTCACAAGCCTTCCATGGCAGGAAAGGACCCTGCTAAGCTCATCAAAAAGGCATTCGCTGAAACCCTGTTTTTTACTATCCTTTTGCAGGTCGACTTAGGGAAGGAACTTGTCGCAAACTTATGGTAGATTGTAATGAAGGAGGAGTCATTTTCATTGAAGCTGATGCAGATGTTTGTCTTTACCAATTTGGTGACCCTCTTAAACCTCCATTCCCTTGCTTTGAAGAGCTTCTTTATAATGTCCCTGGTTCAGAAGGAGTCACTAATTGTCCCCTCTTACTCATTCAGGTCCTCTCATATATTTAGTCTTTTATTTCAAGCTTCATCAATTTTGTTTAGTTCATAAGTCATTCTCAAAAAAGAGGGTATACTTATGCTGTCATTTTTGCTCTTATTAATGTTGGACCAGAATTATCTATACCATGATAGGTTTTAACTCAAATGCCTCCAAGATGTGCTAATGTTGGTTATGTTCCCCCCCTTTAATTAAGGTTACACGTCTCAAGTGTGGTGGATTCATTTTCACTCATCGCTTAAACCACACTATGAGTGATGGTCTTGGTTTTGTTCAATTGGTGAAGGCTTTAGCTGAGATAACACAAGGAGGTTGTGAGCCTTCAATC
Source organism: Neltuma alba (assembly GCF_004799145.2). Classification (NCBI taxonomy): domain Eukaryota; kingdom Viridiplantae; phylum Streptophyta; class Magnoliopsida; order Fabales; family Fabaceae; genus Neltuma; species Neltuma alba. The sequence continues at coordinate 6,541 of NW_021635426.1, read as the reverse complement.
CATCCAGTTTGGTGCAGAGAGTTACTAAATGCGAGGGACCCACCTCGTATGACATGCCCCCACACTGAATACGATGAAGTGCCAAATAATGATGATGATGAAACAAGAAACGAAGACATGGTCTACGATTCTTTCTTCTTTGGTCCTAACCAGTTAAAGGCCATTCATCAATTGTTCCCTCATCACCACCATCGTCAAAACTCTTCCTTTGAAGTACTCACAGCATTCATCTGGCGTTGTTGTACCATAGCTTTACAGCTTGAACCAGATAAGGAGGTTCGCTTAATGTGCAATAATAATGTAAGGAACAAAAAGTCGAACCCTCCATTGCTGCCACCGGCTTATTAAAGCAACGCTTTCATGTTCCCGGCCGTCGTTACCATCGCCGAGAAGCTCTGCGGTAACCCTTATGTGGGTATGCCTTGGAGCTGGTCAAGAACTCAAAAGCTATGACAACAGTACAGTACATACAAAGAGGACGGCCTAACCATATTTCCTTAAGGGCTTGGCAGGTATCAGATTTGACCCGTGTTGGTTTTAAAGACATAGATTTTGGTTGGGGTAAGGCAACATATGGTGGACCAGCAATGCCTGGTGCTGGAGACTTCCATGGAGTAAGCTTCTTCGTTGCCCATGGGAATGCAAAAGGAGAAGAAGGCATTGTTGTACCAATTTTCCTGCCACGCAAATCTATGATGATATTTATCAGAGTTAGAGAACAACATGATAATTAGCAAACTTTGATAACTTACTAGATGGTGCTTTGTGCTTCACTTGGAGTTTAAAATGAGCCACTTTATGTATGCGTTTGTTTGTGTGTACCCATGTTTGGGTTTGAGTGTTCATAAGCATGAAGTTATGGACATGAGTACCTTTTAGATCATTGTTGTTTTCGGGTTGTATTTTTATAATGCAATATATGCATGAAATAATGTATTGCGATCCTTGCTAGATCAGAGTTTATCTTACAAAGTCAGCACAAAAGGAGAGGAATGTATGGTAGCACCAATTTGCTTTTCAATCAAATCATGAAGATTGGAATGTTAGGGTGAATATACTATTGGTAGTAGTGTCCATATTTTTCCATGTTCATGAAGAGGCCGGTTTCAGATGCCCATTATGCCGTTTTTGAAAGGAGGACATGGGCTTGCTGGAGTATCTAGGAGCTGGGGGCCTCAAGATCCAGCACGCCCTTTTGTCAAGTAAAAGTAAAAACCTACCCTTGATCCATACTAGGAAAGGCGTGGTAATACTCCCTCCGGTATAAAATATAAGCTAATATTTGTTGAGAGGCTTGATTTTTTTTTATAAGATAACATTTCAAATTTGTCTAACCATTTAATGAATATTTTCCAATTTTACCCCTAACATATGTATTTAATTTTTTTGGTTATTGATGGCATTAATTATAAAAAGTGCTGGTTTACGAGGTATCAGAAAAGAAGGTGTTTCGAACAAAGTGAATAGAAGAGAGAAGCTTCAATGAATATTTTCCAACCTTTTTTGTTTTTCAAATTACATTTTGGTTGACTTTCTTTCCCTCCACTAATTCAATTTATTCATGACACACTCTCTCTCATCCTTTGCCCCAATATATTCTCTTTCCTTCTTTTTTTTATTTATTATTTTTTTACTTCTTTCATTAATAAGGGTATATTTAGAAAAACAATATATATACCTTACACATTTATTGTCTTAAACTTTTTTAATTCATTTTTGATAAACGTAAATGAGTTAACTTTAGCTTATATTTTGAACCGGAGGGAGTAACTAATAAGTCATTCATGATAAAAACTTTTATGATACATTTTTTATTACAAATTTTATGTTGATAAAAGGATCAAACGGTTTGATAAGTATTATTGGAAACACTGAAGCACTAAGATGTGAGAACCTCTTCTAAAAAAATGAATTTTTGATTCACCTGTGAGTAATCAACCCTTTCAATTAAATCTAACTCAATTAGTTTCATCTCAATACTGTTCATGGCTTTTTTTGGGTACAAATTTTTCATGATTTTTATTGCTATTAAAGAAACACTCATAGTCATAATACCAACACTAAACCTAATGGGCCAATGAGTGTAGGTAAGGCCCAAAAAGGAATGGGTGATCAACCCCTTAGTGGGCTTACCAACTAAAGTTGGGTTTAGGGTGAGAAGCTATTTTTCTATAATGTGATGAATCATTATTTGAATCTTTACTAAAAGAGGTACTCATATCTAGTACCTTATAGTATTTCAAACAGAATTACCTTTAATAAGATTCTAGCAAAAAAGGGGAAAAAAGCATAATGGGGCAAACAGAAATGATTTTAGCAACTGCAAACCCACTAAGAGGTTGGGCCAACTGACTACATGTTTTTTTTTTGCTAAAGCATAGGTATTCACCAATAAGGATTTGGTCTAACGAAAGGGACTAGTATATCACAACGTGAGGAACCAAGGTTCGAATCCCTGTTAGGAGAGGTATTCACATTTAGTGCCTGACAGTATCTCGAATAGGATTGCCTCCAATAGGATCGAATATGATTGCCTCCAACAGGAGCATAGGTATCCTTCTATTGGAGACAATCCTATTCGAGACATTGTCGGGCACTAAATATTATTGTTGGTGATGATGGAATCGCTGGACAATTGGATTCAAAACTATTGCGCGTTGTACCCCCAAAAAATAAACACACTATTACTTGGAGGAGTAATAAAAGCCCGCTGGACAATCATGGGATTTTAATTTTGAACTTACCCAATGGTAAAGGGAACAAGGGGCCATCGGGTTTGAATCAAAGATCACCTGAAGGAGAAGCAAGTCCAAATGGATGAATACTTAGAGAAGACACGGGAACTTGTAGAAATCACTAGAAAATCTTAATTACAACAGAACTCTTGGAAATAAAAACAAATCACTTCAAACTCATTAGATTTGAGCCGTTTCATTAATTATTTTTAAATAGAGAAAATTATTATATCAGCTTCTTAATATAAGAGTTAGTTGACTTATTAGAGTATATTAAGAAAATTAGTTGAGTTTATTATTTGTAACAAATAGATACTCCTCCGGTCTTTAATATAAGACCCATTTAACTAGTTTGATTAGATTAAAGAAGTTAGGTAAGTTAGTTAATTATAAGAAATATGACACGTTTTTCCTAAAACACCATACCTATCTTTCTTAATACCATCTCTCTTTTACTTCATTATGATTAAGGGAGTATTCATAAGGGTACTTTAGAGAAAATCAATAAATATGAGAAATGGGTCTTATATTTAGGACCAAAACCAACTCAATAATTAGGTCTTATATTAAGGATCAGAGGAGTATTATCTTTCTTAAAATATTCTTCATAATCATGTGTATTAGCTAAAATCACAATTTGATGAAACTTAGCCTTGAGAATACGAGCTGACCTGTCCCTATAGGGTCACTGGCTTAAACGAGTTAGAATTTTAGAAATATCTCATTTTGTTAGGCTTGATCCCTAAGTTGAGGGATTTAGGGCTAGCCCGTGGGTTTTTGACCCTTTTAAGGAAAAAAAAAATACAATTTTTTAATATTTCTTATATGTTTTATCAAAAAAATAAAATAAAGTAATAAAACTACTAATAAAAAGCATAATATGAATAAAATTAAGTTACAAATATAAAATATCATCATATTTAAATATCCATCAATATCTAAGAATATCTGAAACATCTATTAACAAGAAAACATTCAAAAGTTCTATCAAGAGTGCAAATATATAATAGATAAATATTATTTTTAATTTTTTAAAACTTCGTCATCATTATTATTAATTGCTCTTCTTTGTGAGTATGCTCTTTTTTAGTGGCAAAAGTATCAAGCTTTTCTTTTTCATAAAAATTTCACTTTTAAATTTTGTATTCTAGCTATTCATTGAACAAATTATTGTCTAAAACCAAATAGATCAAACCATTTTATGAACTTTAATTTCAAAAAATTGGGAAAAAATTAATCTCTTACAATTTTTAACCTACTTATAACTCATATTCTTTTTAAATATGATTTGGTGGAACTTAATCTCTAAACTTTTAACTAGGTTAAAATTCAGTCTTATTTCTTTATTTTTTCAGGAAAGAGTTATTAATTTTGAAATGATAGATTGGGTGGAGATTTTTTTTTAAAATGAATCTTCTCTCCCTTTCCTTCTAACTTTTTTCTTTATTCAACTCGCTACAGTTTTTGCACTCCTCCATGTCTCTTAAACCAAATAAACTACGAGCGGATTTTTGTACCATTCAAATAAGTTTCACACACTGAAATTTAGTATTTGAATGAATTTATATATTTTAGGTCTATTTTATTAAAAAAATAAAAAAAATAGATCTCAGATCATATATGTGGTGTTGAACTCAAAGTTGAGAGCTGCATTGTTGATTGGGCAAATTGATTTCCAATAAATCTTACTTATTGTGCACTTAGTTGTCAATATCAAAGCACCTGGTTGCATATATAGTTGTAGTTTGCATTTTGTTTTTGCCAACAATAACATTTTGCATTTACATCATAAGTATTTTAGATTTTCTAAATCAGAAGATATTTTCAATTCAGTCTTAATAATCCAAAAATGTCATTACTTTGTTGGGGCTTTCAACTTTATTATTATCCCAAGTCAAAGAGATTAAAGTAGCAGCAGAACAATCCAACGAAGAGCAGCATCTTCATTGCAGGCCGCTCTGTGGTTGTTTAGGCCTAAAACTTGTATGGTCAAGTCTTCAAATGGGCGCCCTTTATGGTAGACGACACGTAGCAACTATTTATATTTTGCTTCCAGTCAAAGCGGGTTTTACTGGAGCCCAAAGAATTTTTTTTTTTTTGCTAAAGCATAGTTATTCTCCTATTGAGGCAATCCTATTTGAGATACTGTCAGGCACTAAATGTGGGCACCTCTCCCAACGGGGATTCGAATCTTGGTTTGTCATATTGTGAAAGATTAGTCCTTTTCACTAGACTCAATCCCCATTGGTAGCCCAAAGAAATTTTAATAATATAATAATTACATAAAAAATTTAAAAAAATTATAAAAAAAGCCTAAACAGGTCAACTCTTAGCCTGCAGGGTTGGACCATATAAACCCTTAGCTCCACAGGACTTGTTCTTTTAAACCTATTTTCCATTTAAAGAAAGAAATTTTAAATTCGATCCTCACAATTTTTAGACATAAACAGGCTGTTCGATGGTTTCAGTCCGTTTTTTCAGATCTAATGAAACCTTTAATATCTAGATGAGTAACTGTGCTTACCCTTCTTATTCTCCATCTTCTATTTTGTGATTATTACGTCTTAGAATTGTAGAGGTGTTAGGAACAGAATTTTGCCCGCGAAGCACTATTAAAGACGTTGTGAAAATAAATATGAATAATCTGCATTAAAAATGAGCAATTCATGCTCAACTCTTTTATAGCACGGAATATTTTGTAAATAGATTTGCATCTCCACCTTGTATCCTTGTATGAGTCATAGATTCTATTTTGTAAGCTTTTCTTTCTTTCTTTGTTTTTTTCCACGTGAAAGAAAGAGACATGACGTCCATCCAGCTGGAAGACGTTTATATATGGGTGTGTACACATATTTATATATATGGGGTCCAACCAGACATATCAAATATATTTTAATTGCAATATGTGTCCTTTTTAGCTGGTTCGGTGCCATAAATTATCTATCACAAAGTCATAGCCACAACGGGCATATTCGGCACATTCAATTAATTTCATTGCCACATCGTTTTCCTCGACGAGGTTCACACGGCTAAATTCAAGCAAATCATGCTCAGAGAGAAGATTTTTTTAGATCTTATTTATAAGTCATTTTATTAAATTTTTAGTATGAATGTACTATTTTGTCCTTCATTTATTATAGTATAGGTAGTTATCTCTTTAAAAGATGTATATATTAAATATGGATAGGTTAAAAATTGTTATATTTTAATGGAGGGTTAGTGTATTTAAGGTTTTTTTTATTTGTGTGAAAACATGCTGAAAGTACTTTATAAATAGAATCAGAGGAGTATAACTGTAAATTAATTAATATACCACATACCACTTTATATGTGATTAAGGGAGTCTGTCGAATATCTATATCTAGCATGTCTGAATGAATCTTAAATATAAAAGCAGCTAATTAATTTGTTAGTTATTTACATAGAATGTGTTATTTTTTTAAAATACTCTTGTAGTTATTTGCATTGAAATTATCTCTTAGTAAATAACCATTAATATGTGTAAATAAATTTTATATACAAAATGAATTATGATCTTATATTTAGAATTTAAAAAAAACCATGTACTCACTTTTATACCAAAGACTGGTAGTAAAATTCTGATACCTAAATAATAGTATTGCTTTTACAAATAGTTTAAATAACTAGTGTTTCTCATGAAATAGTTGGGAAAAAAAAATCCTTTAGCACAATATTTCGGTGGAAAAGAAGTGACGCCCCCTAACAAGATACTTCGGGCGGTAATCTTCCTGAACAAGTGTGTTTTTCCCAGCTTGTTTGGTTGCAGCAGTCTGTCTTGTTTTGTT